>NC_072450.1:27788693-27794846 GCF_027596085.1 Anoplopoma fimbria
TACGATGACTATTTTAGCAGTTTTTTCGACATGCTATACTGTGACTTTTTTTCAACATACTATACGATGACTATTTTAGCAGTTTTTTCGACATGCTATACTGTGACTTTTTTCCACATACTATACAATGACTGTTTTTGCACTTTTTTTGACATGCTATACTATGACTATTTTTGCACTTTTTTTGACATGCTATATCATGACTATATTAGGGATTTTTTTGACATACTATACTATGACTTTTTTTGACATGCTATACTATGACTTTTTTGCACTTTTTTCTACATGCTATTCTATGACTTTTTTCCACATACTATACAATGACTTCGTGGGCCAAAATTGTAATTTTTCAGTATATTAGGTTAAATATGGGTATAAATAGCATGCGTGTGCAAAATCAACACTATCACAAGGTCATTTTGAAAAATGAATGACAATGTTTATTGTGCTTCACATTAATGTTCAAAAAATAATAAATAAATCATAAAATCTATCTTCTTTAAATTAGAAAAATAATTGAAGCACTATGAAATATTTGAAGACAGACATGGAACATTACTAGGCCTTGGGCCTGTATCTTCAAATACAAAGATTTTTTTTAGTGCAATAAAAGTAACACAGAACAATAACACAGGACAGTAACAAAGTAACACAGGACAGTAACAAAGTTCAGGACAGAGCAGAACATACTCCGACACATTGGACCAGGCATATTGCGTTGGAATCGACCTCGGTAAATAAATAATCATGTTCCCAACATTTTTTGAATTTGCGTTTGTCTGTGTGCCACTGCCGCTCCATCCTTGCGTCTCACTTACTCGCTGTCACGTGACTTCGGATTGGAGCGCAAGAGGATAGGAGCTCAACAGCGCCACCCTACCATCAATGTATCACAATGTTATTCTATGGTCAGGAATGGAAGTGCACCAATCAATAATATTCAATGAGTGCGAGCGCTGATGGTGGAAAACAATAATATATACAGTGGGTAAGGCGCGGGCCAAATAAAATCAGTCGCGGGCTGTAATAGTAAACTTTTTCGACAAGCTATACTATGACTGTTTTTGCACTTTTTTTGACATGCTATACTATGACTATTTTTGCACTTTTTTCGACATACTATAATATGACTATTTTTGCACTTTTTTTGACATGCTATATTATGACTATATTAGGATTTTTTTTTAACATACTATACTATGACTTTTTTTGACATGCTATACTATGACTTTTTTGCACTTTTTTTCTACATGCTATTCTATGACTATATTAGGAATTTTTTTCCACATACTATACAATGACTTTTCTTGCACTTTTTTCGCCATGCTATACTATGACTTTTTTCGACATACTATACGATGACTATTTTAGCAGTTTTTTTGACATGCTATACTGTGACTTTTTTTCGACATGCTATAGTATGACTTTTTTTGCACTTTTTTCGACATGTGATACTATGACTTTTTTCAACATACTATACAATGACTTTTCTTGCACTTTTTTCGCCATGCTATACTATGACTTTTTTCCACATACTATACAATGACTTTTCTTGCACTTTTTTTCACATGCTATACTATGACTGTTTTTGCACTTTTTTTGACATGCTATATTATGACTATATTAGGAATTTTTTTTGACATACTATACTATGACTTTTTTTGACATGCTATACTATGACTTTTTTGCACTTCTTTTCTACATGCTATTCTATGACTTTTTTCCACATACTATACAATGACTTTTTTGCACTTTTTTTCTACATGCTATTCTATGACTTTTTTCCACATACTATACAATGACTTTTTTTGCACTTTTTTCGCCATGCTATACTATGACTTTTGTTCGACATACTATACGATGACTATTTTAGAAGTTTTTTCGACATGCTATACTGTGACTTTTTTTCGACATGCCATACTATGACTTTTCTTGCACTTTTTTCGACATGTGATACTGACTTTTTTCCACATACTATACCGTGACTTTTTTTCAACACACTATACTGTGATTTATTTTGCACTTTTTTCAATATACTATACTATGACTTTTCTTCCACATACCATACTATGACTTTTTTTATACTATGATAAAACATACGATATTATGACTTTTTTTGCACTTTTTTTCTACATGCTATTCTATGACTTTTCTTGCACTTTTTTTCGCCATGCTATGCTATGACTTTCTTTCTACATGCTATACTATGATTTTTTTTCGACTTGCTATACTGTGATTTTTTTCAAAATGCTATACTATGACTTTTTTCCACATACTATACGATGACTTTTTTTGCACTTTTTGGCCATGCTATATTATGACTTTTGTTCGACATACTATACTATGACTGTTTTTGCACTTTTTTCGACATACTATACTATGACTATTTTTGGACTTTTTTCGACATGCTATACTATGACTATTTTTGCACTTTTTTTGACATGCTATATTATGACTATAATAGGAAACTTTTTCGGCAAGCTATACTATGACTGTTTTTGCACTTTTTTTGACATGCTATACTATGACTATTTTTGCACTTTTTTCGACATGCTATACTATGACTATTTTGGGAAATTTTTTCGACATGCTATACTATGACTATTTTTGGACTTTTTTTGACATGCTATACTATGACTTTTTTGCACTTTTTTTCGCCATGCTATACTATGACTTTTTTTCGACATGCTATACTATGACTATTTTTGGACTTTTTTTGACATGCTATACTATGACTTTTTTTTCACTTTTTCCGACATACTATACTATGACTATTTTTGGACTTTTTTTGACATGCTATACTATGACTATTTTTGCACTTTTTTTCTACATGCTATTCTATGACTTTTTTTGCACTTTTTACACATACTATATTATGACTTATTTTCTTAATACTACACTCTGACTTTTTTAGCACTTTTTTTTTTTACATGCTATACTATGACTTTTTTTCACATGCTATACCATGATTTTTTTTAACATGCTATACATTGCTTGTACCCTGGAGTCTTTGTGCTTCCTCGCTTCGCAGGCTTCTATAAATCGTGGCTATACCTGGACCGTGGTCGTGCATCCTGCTACGGCCCTGCTGACACCGACTGCTACCACCATTATTATTACTAGTCACATTACTATTACTATTACCTGTACCATTAAGCATTTTAGCTTTACTTCCACCCTGACCCCTTTTGCTTTCTCGCTCTGCAGGTTTCCATGAATCGTTGTGGTACCTGGACCGTAGTCGTGCCTCCTGCTGTGAGCCGACTGACACCCACTGCTACTTCGATTATTATTATTAATCACATTACTATCCATATTTTCATAATTATAATTCTACTGTCATAATTGCTGCTGTTATTATCAGTAGTCTTATTATATGAATCATTTATGTCATATACATTGAATGTGTTGTATCTCTGTTATGCTGTTCATTCTGTACACATGACATCTATTGCATTCTAACCATCCTGGGAGAAGGATCCCTCCTCTGTCGTTCTCCCATAGGTTTCTTCCTTTTTTCTCCCTGTTAAAGGGGTTTTTAGGGGAGTTTTTCCTGTGCCGATGTGAGGGAAGGACAGAGGATGTCGCATGTGCACAGATTGTAAAGCCCTCTGAGGCAAATTTGTAATTTGTGATTCTGGGCTATATAAAATAAACTGAATTGAATTGAAATTTAATTATACTATGACTGTTTTTGACATGCTATACTATGACTTTTTTTCAACATACTGTGACTTTTTTTGCACTATTATTTGACATGCTATATTATGACTTTTTCGCCATGCTATACTATGACTTTTTTTCGACATGCTATACTATGACTGTTTTTGCACTTTTTTTGACATGCTATACTGTGACTATTTTTGCACTTTTTTTGACATACTATATTATGACTATTAGGATTTTTTTTTAACATAATATACTATGACTTTTTTTGACATGCTATACTATGACTTTTTTGCACTTTTTTTCTACATGCTATTCTATGACTTTTTTCCACATACTATACAATGACTTTTCTTGCACTTTTTTCGCCATGCTATACTATGACTTTTGTTCGACATACTATACGATGACTATTTTAGCAGTTTTTTCGACATGCTATACTGTGATTTTTTGCCACAGCATTTCTTCAACCGTACAGGGTTCTACAGACGTGTTGATGGTGCATGTGATTGGCTTGTTGACTACCAACCACGCCCTCTCCATGTAATGGCAGTCATGGCTGGATGGGGAAGTAACAGGCCCTAAAGATAACCTACTTTGCGAGACTACTGTGGGAACCAAGAATAACTATGGACAGGCACGTTCGAACATGAATTCCAGGTTCTCAAAAATGTGGTTATTTGCGCCGAGACAACTTATAGACCACTCACGAAAGCTCAGCTTTTCAGTGGATTTTCGATAGCCGATCGAGAACCGTAATCATTGAACTGACGTATTCAGGTTTTTATATTAACATAAAATGTAAAGTCTCCTTAGAGACGAACAAAAATTGCCACAGCTGACTATATTTCAAGTCATCTCGGCGGGGTATTGGGTTAAGTTTTCAACCAGCAACAATCACGTCCTCAGTAGAACTTCATAGACTATGAAATTGCCTCTGCGAGAGGATGCCCAGGGAACCAAAAAGATTAGACAGTACCTGGTAAAACACTCACAAAGCTAATGGTGCATTTCTTCAACCGTACAGGGTTCTGCAGACGTGTTGATGGTGCATGTGATTGGCTTGTTGACTACCAACCACGCCCTCTCCATGTAATGGCAGTCATGGCTGGATGGGGAAGTAACAGGCCCTAAAGATAACCTACCTTGCGAGACTACTGTGGGAACCAAGAATAACTATGGACAGGCACGTTCGAACATGAATTCCAGGTTCTCAAAAATGTGGTTATTTGCGCCGAGACAACTTATAGACCACTCACGAAAGCTCAGCTTTTCAGTGGATTTTAGATATCTGATCGAGAACCGTAATCATTGAACTGACGTATTCAGGTTTTTATATTAACATAAAATGTAAAGTCTCCTTAGAGACGAACAAAATTGCCACAGCTGACTATATTTCAAGTCATCTCGGCGGGGTATTGGGTTAAGTTTTCAACCAGCAACAATCACGTCTCAGTAGAACTTCATAGACTATGAAATTGCCTCTGCGAGAGGATGCCCAGGGAACCAAAAAGATTAGACAGTACCTGGTACAACACTCACAGGTAGAAAAATCACAACCTGAGCATAGTGTTTGGAAAAACAAAGGTGCAAGTTACAAGTTACAAACTGAAAAATGTAAGCAGCAGCAGATTGAGGGCACCGCAGGAATTGATAATGGGTTCAGAACCTGTGACCTATAAACAAACCATGTAACCAAAACCTTATGACATCTCAAAATGTGTCAGAGGGGAAGAACAAAGCAGCAACCACATTCTTATCTCAATGCTTAACACACAGTGACAAGTGCATTATGTAAAAGATTAAAGGAAATAAATATGTAACATATTAACATATGCACGTAACATATCTTATACCTGGGCTCTAATGTATGGATCAAATCCTGAAATCCTTCCCACTAACTATATTATACGGACATAATCCTTAGCGATAAAACGCGTTATTGATGCTGTGATTTCCTTTGGCACGTGCTGAGTTTTGACCAAGGTGCGCAAACATGTTAGAAATAACCGGCTGTGTGCTACTGCTTGCAGTGCGCTCCTGCTCGTTGGTGCGGGTCTCACCGATGTATTCCTGACCGTGTCTCCTCCTAGCATGCTGGTCGAGATTTGTAGTGCTGCCGGTGTCGTTAAGGATGCTCTACACAGCTTACAAACAGCACGGCTTCTGTCGAGCTTCCCTTCCTTCTTGTAAAACCCAAAAACAGTCCACACTTTGGATTTTTGTTTCCCGGTGCATTGAAAATCTTTTCATCATTATCACCGCTGACCTCCTTAACCCCCTCCATTTTCCTTCTTGTCACTTGTCACTCATTCACGGGGGCAGCTTCAGCTCTCGCGTTGTTTTAGAGACGCTGACGCAAACTGTAAGTGTGTGTGAAGCCGACAACCGATTCTAAGTGTCGCGATACCCGATCCATGACTCTACAACCGATTAATCTAGATATTCACAGCTAATTCCTATCGATTAAGGAGGCTGCTACCGATG